>NW_026928166.1:0-33083 GCF_032062105.1 Saccostrea cuccullata | reverse complement strand
GTGAATTTGCGTCACCAACTCTCGGACAACCCAGAAAACTATTTATTGTTTACGCTTTTGTTTAATTTTTTCCCGGTAATAAATCCTAAAATATTTCAAAATTTATTATGGATCATAATTCATATGTTTAAATATCCCTGCTTTATTATTTTTCTTTGATTATTCTTTATTAAGTAAAGTTACGCCATATTGAGAGAATGAAACAAAGTACAATTTACTGATTATCGTAATTAGCATAATTAATTCGTTCAATTATGTAAATTGCACTTCACCCGAGTATACCCGATAGACCGGACGCATTTCATAGCGGTCCGGATTTCTTTCTTTATTAGTGTTCTTAAAAATTTCCAATTCAACATGTAATTATGTAAATATCTAGTGTTTAGTAGTTTAGTAGTAGTGCTAGTTGTTTTTGTTTCTCTTTTTCCTTTGTTTTTATGACTTTTTAACTTTTTTCTTTGTCCTGGGGAAGGGACAGGGCGTCCGAAAATTTGACAATTTTTATTGTTCGTGTCGTTGGTCATTTTAGTGCTTTATATATATATATATATATATATATATATATATATATATATATATATGTATATATATATATATATATATATATATATATATATATATATATATATATACTAAGCTTAGCGTTTTTAAGTGTACATTTTCCCCAAAATTAGAGTGAGTTACGATGACTCATCAGGCAGAGGAAAGAATATAAATTAGATAACTTTTTGAAGACGGATTCGGCAAACCTGGACGGCTTATAGGTCATTGAATTATGTGTGTTTTTTAAGCACACGGATCAGAATTCGGCGAATTAATACTTTAAAAAAAATATGTAATACTAATAAATCGAAAAATGTCGGTCATGGATAAAACTTTTTGTATCATTATGTTTTCTATAAACTATAATGGGATTTATACCACAGGAAGCACTACATCACGACCTCATCACTTGACGTCAACAATCAGAAAATTTGCCTTAATGAAAAAGTGAAAGTTCAACACTACTCTAGGGATAATTAATTTCAATTTGTAATAATATTGGGGTAAAAACATCTCTGTATCATGAAAACTGATGCTAGAATCCTACTGTTTTATCACAGAAATAATTATTCAACACTTTCGGACGAAACCTTCCCAAGTTTTTTACTTTTTGTTCAAAAGATTTTCAAAAATGCTTTATTCCGTTCACCATACGATTCTAGTAGCACTTAAAAACAATAGAATAAGAACTTAGGATAGAACAAAAATTAAGATTCAAAGTATCTAGCGTAGTGTTGAATTTTTGCATCTTTTTTGTTACAAAAGTTTTTGTTTGTAAAAAGGAAAGGCTGATTGGCAAATTAACATACTGTGTGCTTTTATTGTACGAAGAAATTGTAGAATTTCTTTTAGCATATCTTATTCATAAGCTTTATTTCAACATGAATTACACATGATATGTAATATATGCTTTTAAACTCCAATCTCTTGTGTTTGTTTACATGAATTTTCGTTACGTTACTTTTACTTTCACTCTGCTAATACTGATCAACAATTATGACTTCACGGGTTTGTTATTTTTTACATCTGTATTGATTGATTATATATAGTTTAACGTCCCTCTCCAGAATATTTCACTGATATGAAGACGTTACAATTGCCGGTGAAGGGCTGTAATGTTTTTTAAAAGAATTATGTAAACGGTGCAATACTATATCGTTGGAAAGAAGTTAATCCGTACATGTGTAATCTGAATTGCTATCATCAAGTTATAATTCTTGTTCATGCTTCGAAAAATATATAGTGTATATATACTGTATCATTGACATTCTTGGGGGGGATGCCAGTAGATATTTACCATTTTCAAAGTGTAAGGTTTTCCTTTTCTGAATAAATTATAAACTGTATTGATAAGTCAAATAATATTTTGATCTGATTCCTCTAATATATTTTGAAGCATAAATTCTGAATAATTGATTTACTTTGGGGGAATTAACCCTGTAAAGTCTTGATGTCTGAAAGATTGAAGAATGGAGTTTTTGACTTCATTACTGTAAACAAAATCTGCGTCGATATTATTTTAGCATGGAAATTTACTCTGTATTTTTTTTTAATCTTCAAGGTCTTTGCAAAATATAAAAGCTGTATCAGTAATTTGTATTTTTTTTGGGGGGGGGGGGGGTGAGAACCCGAGAAGTCTTGCTATTGAGAAGAGAGGAGATGAAAAATACCCTGTTGACTTTTGCTATCTTTAGAAATATGTTTCAAGTCATAAATACTGTATCAGTGATTTTCTTTCAGGGAATTTTACCCACTAAAGTCTTGCTAATATCAAAATGGTTGTTTTTCCTTTCAATTACTGTATTTAAACTGCTTCAATGCCATTGTCTTTGGAAAATTTACCGTGTAGATTTCTGCTATTTTCAAAGTGTAATGCTTGCTCTTTATAAGTGAAGAGGGTATTACTTTTTCTGTTCTTTGGGGAGGGGTTCCCTTGAAACGTGTTTACATCAAGATTGTAGCTATTGCTTTGAATTGCCGTATAAGAACTGTGTTAATTTGCAGTGTAATTTTAATTTTTGCCATGTTTAAGATGTTGCGAGTAATAAATACTGTATCAATCATTTTCTTTCGGGGGATTGATTCCGTTAGGTTTTTTGCTATCATCAAGGAGGTTGTATTTGCTTTAAATTGCTGTTATATAAACTGTAACAATGCCATTTTGAGAGGAAAGAGTTTAACCTGTATATTGTTCCTATCTTTAAAATGTTGCGACTCATAAAGACTGTATAAAATATACAGTGTACGGAGATTACAAACAGTATTCAAAATCAAACTCCCTTAAACAATGCATATTAGGAGCAGGGCATACACGGACCTACAAAACATCCAAAGTGAAATTAGGTGCCATGGAGGAGTGAGCACCCCCTGACGACCGGTCCCATCCGCCGTGTATTCCTTCTCATGATCGGGAAAACAACGGAAAAAATCCGGCGTCAATTTAATGAGTAAAATAATGGACTAAAATTTAGTATGAAAAACGTCAGTCAGCATTTAACCCAATGATAAATTGTATTTAATGTATACAAGGTAATTTTATGGACCATAAAACTTCAGAAATTGTGATTAGATTCATCTATCCTAAACTGTAATGAAAAGGCAGCAAAAATGTAAGCTGTTTTAAACAATCTAGTATATAACAAATACTATGGAATATATATAGCACCAGTAATTGTAATCAGCCAAGCCTATTTCTTTTTTTTCTGCATATTTGTTTTGAAACAGAATTCATGCAAAATCATATGCGTGAAAAGAAGAAAATACTTGCCGTGGCCTTTACCTAACAAAAAAATGCTATAGTTAACTATAGTTTACTATAGTTAACTATAGTAAATCAAAGTGTCAAAGTTTTCGCCAAAGTTTTTCAAAGTGTGAACGTTTTCGCCAAAGTTTTTCAAAGAGTCAAAGTTTTCGTCAAAGTTTTTCAAAGTATCAAAGTTTTCGCCAAAGTTTTTCAAAGTGTCAAAGTTTTCGTCAAAATTTTTCAAAGTGTCAAAGTTTTCGCCAAAGTTTTTCAAAATGTCAAAGTTTTTGCCAAAGTTTTTCAAAGTGTCAAAGTTTTCGCCAAAGTTTTTCAAAGTGTCAAAGTTTTCGTCAAAGTTTTTCAAAATATCAAAGTTTTTATCAAAGTTTTTCAAAGTGTCAAAGTTTTCGCCAAAGTTTTTCAAAGTGTCAAAGTTTTCGCCAAAGTTTTTCAAAGTGTCAAAGATTTTGCCAAAGTTTTTCTAAGTGTGAAGGTTTTCGCCAAAGTTTTTCAAAGTGTGAAGGTTTTCGCCAAAGTTTTTCAAAGTGTCAAAGTTTTTGCCAAAGTTTTTCAAAGTGTGAAAGTTTTCGCTAAAGTTTTTCAAAGTGTCAAAGTTTTCGCCAAAGTTTTTCAAAGTGTCAAAGTTTTCGCCAAAGTTTTTCAAAGTGTCAAAGTTTTCGATAAAGTTTTTCAAAGTTGAAAGTTTTCGATAAAGTTTTTCAAATTGTCCAAATTTTCGATAAAGTTTTTCAAAGTGTCCAAGTTTTCACCAAAGTTTTCCAAAGTATCAAAAGTTTCTACAAAGTTTTTCAAAGTGTCAAAGTTTTCGCTAAAGTTTTTCAAAGTGTCAATGTTTTCGCCAAAGTTTTCGCCAAAGTTTTTCAAAGTGTCAAAGTTTTCGCCAAAATTTTTCAAAGTGTCAAAGTTTTCGCAAAAGTTTTTCAAAGTGTCAAAATTTTCACCAAAGTTTTTCAAAGTGTCAAGGTTTTCGTCAAAGTTTTTCAAAGTGTCAAAGTTTTTCAAAATGTCAAAATTTTCGCCAAAATTTTTCAAAGTGTCAAAGTTTTACCCAAAGTTTTACCCAAAGTTTTTCAAAGTATCAAAGTTTTCGCCGAAGTTTTTCAAAGTGTCAAAGTTTTCGTCAAAGTTTTTCAAAGTGTCAAAGGTTTTCGTCAAAGTTTTTCAAAGTGTCAAAGTTTCCGCCAAAGTTTTTCAAAGTGTCAAAGTTTTCGCCAAAGTTTTTCAAAGTGTCAAAGTTTTCGTCAAAGTTTTTCAAAATATCAAAGTTTTTATCAAAGTTTTTCAAAGTGTCAAAGTTTTCGCCAAAGTTTTTCAAAGTGTCAAAGTTTTCGCCAAAGTTTTTCAAAGTGTCAAAGATTTTGCCAAAGTTTTTCAAAGTGTCAAAGTTTTCGCCAAAGTTTTTTAAAGTGTGAAGGTTTTCGCCAAAGTTTTTCAAAGTGTCAAGGTTTTCGCCAAAGTTTTTCAAAGTGTCAAAGTTTTCGCCAAAGTTTTTCAAAGTGTCAAAGTTTTTCGCCAAATTTTTTCAAAGTGTCAAAGTTTTCGTTTTTCAAAGTGTGAAGGTTTTCGCTAAAGTTTTTCAAAGTGTCAAGGTTTTCGCCAAAGTTTTTCAAAGTGTCAAAGTTTTCGTCAAAGTTTTTCAAAGTATCAAAGTTTTCGCTAAAGTTTTTCAAAATATCAAAGTTTTTATCAAAGTTTTTCAAAGTGTCAAAGTTTTCGCCAAAATTTTTCAAAGTGTCAAAGTTTTCGCAAAAGTTTTTCAAAGTGTCAAAATTTTCGCCATTAAGTTTTTCAAAGTATCAAAGTTTTTATCAAAGTTTTTCAAAGTGTCAAAGTTTTCGGCAAAGTTTTTCAAAGTGTCAAAGTTTTACCCAAAGTTTTTCAAAGTATCAAAGTTTTCGCCGAAGTTTTTCAAAGTGTCAAAGTTTTCGTCAAAGTTTTTTTCAAAGTGTCAAAGGTATTCGTCAAAGTTTTTCAAAGTGTCAAAGTTTTCGCCAAAGATTTTCAAAGTATCAAAGTTTTCGCTTAAGTTTTTCAAAGTGTCAAAGTTTTCGTCAAAGTTTTTCAAAGTGTCAAAGTTATCACTTTAGTAAATCAAAGTTTTCAAAGTGTCAAAGTTATCACTATAGTTAACTATAGTATTTTTTTGTTAGGGTTAACTCGACATTTAGATAAATTAATAATGGTAATTTCCATTTCTACGTCGATACGATATATCCTGGAGACTTGAGATAAAAGATATCACAGAGTCCGACACTTCTGTTTCATACTTGGATATTTTGCATGAAAAAGACACTAATGGTTATCAAACAACCAAGCTTTATGAAACACATGATGACTTTAATTTTTCTATCGTCAACTACCCTTACTTATGCAACAATATACTTTTATCACCTGCATACGGAGTATATATATCTCATTTGATTTGATACGCAGGAGAATTCTCTACATATGAACAATTTCTAAAACGAGGTAAATTATTGACAAGTAAATTGATGAAACAAAAATATCAGCACTCTCGTTTAAAGTCATCATTTCGTAAGTTCTATGGTCGATACAATGACCTTGTCAGCAAATAGAATTCATCATTGAGTCTAATGCTGACTGACGTTTTTCATACCAAGTCTTAGTCCATTATTTATACACAGAATTGATGACGGATTCTTTCCGTTATTTTCTGATCATGACAAGGAGCACACCCTGGGTGTGACCGGTCGGCAGGAGATGCTCAGTCTTCCATTTCACCTGATCCCACCTCTAATGTTTCGGGGGTCCATGTTTGCTCTGCTCTTTTTTGTATTGTTTTATGGACTTTGAGACTGAATACTGTACGTTATATCCATATCCTTCTTGTTTTTATATTTAATACACTTTAAAATGAATTTCCAGAGATATACATAATTACTCTTATAAAGCATATAACAAAATCAATGTAAAATAAGAATAAACCTAAAAAAAAAATAAGAATGTATAACAAACACATTTAGTTATAAAAAATAATACAGAAATATTTCGCAAGTTTTTAAATTTATAATCTATGAAATACTGACAAAAAAAATAACGAATAAAATTATAACCAAACATAGCATTAAGCCACAGTACACAGCCAGCTTTAACACGTAATTAAGTTAATAAATGTGTTAATAAACCAATATATAGGGGGTGAGAGAGAGAGAGAGAGTTGTACCTCTCACTTTAATTTGCCACCCCACGCCTTTTATGTTAAAATTATCTGAGATTGCATTATATATGAACCATATTATTCGAGAATGTCTCTCCAACTTTAAAAATATCACTCCTGATTTTATTTTTAGATCAATTATCAAATTTCAATTACTGTGTGTATTTGCACACAGATTTAATCATTTTAAAAAGCAGTTCAAGAGTCAACGTCAAAGGTTAGTAAGACAGTAATCTTGATTTCGTACAAATGTCGTTCCGCCATTTAATACGTAGGCAGAATTCAAAATCCCTACATCCTTCATTTACAAAAGTATCTAAATTTTACAGATGAAAAGACTGTCAGAAAGAAATTTTCGGGTGGATGATAATGCATTAAATTTAGCTCTGCTTTGGAGGCAATACAGAATGAATGTCGTAAGTTATGTTTACTATGTTTATAAAATCATAAGCAAAAGATTTTTTTTTAATTTTTTGTTTCTTTAAAAAAAGGTTTGTTTAATAATTTATAGAAATTGTACTTAAATATGTTCACAGTAGCATAATACTTACACAAGATACAAGCTAGGATGGAAGTGTTAAAAGTCGCACTACTCGGTCGAATGATATATAATTGTTATCAATTTGTACTTTGAAATTATATACTTGTTAATCTCTTTACTAGGTTATCTTGAAATTAGAATTTTTTGAAGTAGCTTTAAGAAAACATAGTTATGTGGGTTGTTCGTGAATGTTCGACCATTAGGACCAAACAACTCAATAAACCCCTTTGGGAACATTTCAACCTTGAGGGTCACAAATTGGAGGACATGACAGTAGTGGTGATAACCATAACTCAAGATGGACAGACGCTCAGAGAAAAAAAACAAAGAAAAGTTCTGGATGCGCAGATTTAAGTCATTCCGCCCTAGTAGTATTAACAAACTAAATGACTTCACCAGAATGAACGTAAACTAGACCCAATACCTAATGATACTAAACAAGATTATTCTCTCATTTTAGTGTGAACTCTACAGTTAATTTGCGTCACCAACTCTCGAACAACCCACATAACTAATCAACTAACTAACTATTGCTAAAAATGATAATAATTCCTAAAATATTTCAAAATTCAAGATCATAATTCATATGTTAAAATATCCCTGCTATATTATTTTTCTTTGATTATTCTTTATCAAGTATAGTTACGCTATTTTGAGAAAATTGAAACAATGTACGCTTTACTGATTGTCGTAATTTATCAGCATAATTAATTTTTTCAATTATGTAAATCGCACTTCACCCGAGTATACCCGATAGACCGAACGTATTTCATTGCGGTCCGGATTTCTTTCTTTAATAGTGTTCTAAAAAAATTTCCGACTCAACATGTAACTTAGTTTGTAAATATATAGTGTTTAGTAGTTTAGTAGTAGTGGTAGTTGTTGTTGTTTTCCTTTGTTCTAATGACTTTTTAACTTTTTTTTTTGTCCAAAGGAAAAGACATGGCGTCCCGAAAATTTGACAATTTTAATTGTTCGTATCGTTGGTCAGTGTTAGTACTATATATATGAAATTTTATCTGTGACCTTGTATCTACTTGGTAGATCCGACGTTTTAGAATATACTGTGTTGTTGGTTTTTAGTGCTTTATATATAAAGGAATATTTAAGACTTTTCCTTATTATAAACTTCCAAATGAAAACGAAAATTTACGTTTGGCAAAAGAAGACAATTTTATCAACCTCTTTAAACCAAAACTTAATCGCAAATGATACTGTATATTTTATATTTTGAAATTTCATTTGTATAATGTGTGAAAGTTATTGCAAGATTTGTACATTAACGATTACGCCAACTTAACGCCACCTACATCTAATATGACGTCACAATGAACTTTATGCTTTTGACGTTACCAGATAACCTACCTGACATTTGTTTAACTGCCTAAAGAGCCGATTATGGCGAAAGCGCTAGCAGTAAATGTTTTGTGATATTTTTGGATTTTTACTTTTAAATATACTAAAAACTGTACCGATTCTTCATTTTGTTTTGAAATTATTTATTGATCGATACATGAATCCAAGATGTCACAAACCAGAGCTAAGACGGTAGCGGAATCCAACGGAATTATAGGGATTTTAGAAGAAATCTCGAGAATTTTCTTGGAGAAAATTTCTACACTTTGTAGTAAGTATGAGAATCTTACTGTTGTAATCAAGGATATGGAGGAACTGAACCGCATATTTCGAGAGAAAGTCCAGGTTTTATTATCTAACAGGAATGCTGACAACGATGAAAATATTATGTCACATAGAAATAACTATGCAACTAATGAGGAAAATATAATTCAACAATGGAGCGAATCAAATCTTGAAAAGGAAGAGGAGACAACTGAAAGGAGTATGGTTTAAACTTCTTATCCAGAGGAAACAGGCATACTGGAATGCTATAAAAAATGAAAATCTTGCCAATACCTACGAAAACTGGAAAAATGAAGAAATAATTATTTTTCCCAGGAAATTTAGGATCAAAACAATCGACTCAGAATCCACCGAGGAAACAGAAATTAGAGCTATTTTAGCACTACAAAGATTTGAGACGGAAATGACATTACTTCGACTGAGAGTTCCTAAATTCAAAAGTCAGTTTGAAAATTGTGAAAAAGTTATGACCGGAGAAATACAAAAATGCAGTAATGGCAAAATGGAGGAAAAACTACTGGAATTATGGCTTAAGGATGTGTCAAGAGAGGAGGAGAAATCACAAAAATTCTTGGAATCTAAAAAACTGTGGTTTGATCAATACAAAGAAAATTACGGCAATGAAACAACCAAAACACCAAATAAATCAAAACCGGAAAACAGGCCAACCAAGAAAAATTTCAACAGAAAACCAAAAGACAACTTTCCGGAAAGAAAAAACAGCAGATTTACCAACTATAAATCTAGATCAAAGACACCTCAAGAGCGTCACACATCGTATGCAATTGCCGTAAAAAATGGCAATTCACCTATGCGAATTCCCAATCAGAGAATACCGAATAGCGCACGAGGATTTCTCCCAAGAAATCAAAACAATTATGGCCCGACCAAAGGAAGATTCAACAATATGAGAACCGGTCATAATGGCGATAGACGACAAAATAGCAGCCATCAAAATCAACCATGAAGAGATTAGAGAAAAACGGAACTCAAATCCAAATTCAAACAACAGAAACATTTAAGGACCACGCTAACCTCAAAGAACACGGAAAAAAAAACAAGCAACTATCCGTTTCAAGAGTCATTAAATAATAAATCAACAGGTCCCAAAATTATCAATCTCTCAAGCAGAGATTTAAATAATATCGAAAAAGAAATATAATTCAGGGGATTAAAATTTACGCCAACACCAAAGAGGGACAATGTGGAAGTAATTGCAGATACAGTTGAATTTTGTCGCAAATTACGTTTAAGAGAATATTTTCAAAATTCTCCATATGATGATGAATCCCTTGTTAGAAACAAAAAAAGATTTAGACCGGCGATAAACAGAGACAAACATTTAGAAGAATTTATAACATTCTTAAGTCTTCTGCTCAATCTAACAAAGAAGAAGAGAGGACAAAAAGAAATATATCTAAATCCCAACAAAATGCAATACAGGATCTACGGAATGATTCATCCATAATCAGAAAAGAAGTGTCATCACGTGACTTTATTAATAGCGAACTTTTACTTAATAAAAAAGCTAACAGAACAACAATACCCCGATGTTTGATAATTTCTTTAAGTAAATAATGTTGTTGAAAAACAATTATTTTGCCTAAAATGTGCTGCTAGAATCCAACTGTCCCGTCAGTAAAATAATTTTTCCACACATTCGCACAAAACATTACTCGATGTTATGAATTTTTTACATATGAATCCTGATTTTTCATAAAACCATGCATAACTCGGGATTCTAGCAGCACTTTCCAACTAATTTAGGAGGCAAACTTTCAATATGTACAGATTTTACGTTTTGAAAGACTTTTTTTATTGTTGTTTTGTTGCATTATTTTTGTAAAATATGACTGAGGAAGGCCGACCGGGATACGTATATATAGCTGAATGTCTTGAAAGGAGAATAAAATTGATGAAAATAAATTAGCATACCTGTTTTATTAACTAAACTTCATATAAATATCACAAAATATTAACCATATTTGCTGTTAAACTCCATTTTACGTATCTTTGTACATGCGTATTAGCCAAATTCTCTTTACACGGCATGATCAATTCCCAAGTTACTTGATGTACACGTATGATGTCATCGGTGGTAGATTTTAATCAAAATGACAGAATACAGCATAACAAAATAAGAGCATTTTGTTTTTGTTAATGTTTACACGTTTCTATTCATTTTCTAGAGTTAAATTACATCTCTAAATACAAATACTCGCCTACTATGACGTCATAATGTAGCACTGATTTAGTCAAGGTAGAATATTTTGTATGCTTCCTTATCCCCTCCTTATTGGCGAAGGGCCAATTAACCCATGAAGTCCTTCACACGTTCATGTACGAGGTGTCAGCCATAATCAACTCCCGACCAGTTACTCCAATATCAACTGATCCTGAAAATCCGATCATCATCAGCCCAGCCATGCTGCTGACTCAAAAGACCGGTTTTGACCCTGTAACAGATTTGGATGACGACGTAAGGAACCTTTACAAAACAGGATAGAAGCGTGTTTGCTGGTTGTCCAACGTGTTCTGGAAACGATGGAAGGGAGAATACCTGAGTGGTCTTCAGATTCGCAGAAAATTGAACCTACAACGAGAAAATCTGAAATCTGGGGATGTTGTTCTACAGCTTGTCGAAATAGGTGGCCCCTGGGTTTAATTCTTAGGGTCTTTCCTTCCAAGGATGACGGAAATGTTCGCACAGTGGAAATTCGCATGTTTAAAATAGGTTGCGGGTTTGCTTTTGTCATCAGTTTTGGTACACAAATTTGACAATTCGAGCGGTTGTTTTGTGCACATTTAATTATGACGTCGGTTACGTCACAAAGGCAATGTCACGTTGTTTCCCGCTAAATTCTCTGCAAATGACTTCAAGTCTGTACGAATCAAGTAGATTAATATACAAAGTGCATGTTCTTGTACATGTACTTAAACCTCTTACATAATTAACCAGTATATGTATCATTAATTTGAGTCTGAATTCTGATGTGATTACCGGGGTATATGTAATGTCTTAGGACGAATTAAATACAATACAAAGTGAAAGGAATAAGATATATTGTAAGTGTAACTACACTGGTAATTGTAAATCAGAATTAAGCAGCATAAAAATTATGGTATGCAGAAAGAAAGTTATCAGGAATAAAAAGTGCTTAGCTGAAAAGTCAGGGAAGCATGCATATTGCATCATGACTGCAAATCAGAGCCTGCGTGAAAGTATGCGTAAACATTATAGAGTGGAAAGCCTCATCACAAAAAAATTTAATTTCATGCGTTTTCCTGTTTTTTTTAAATATCATAATCAGTATTATTGTGTTCTTATGTATTTTATTTAAATCTCAATTACTCGCCTTTTGCTGGCTAATAAATTGTAACATGCACTTAAAAATCAAATTTATACATGTACAAACACATGGACTGTAAGATCGATAAAACACTGTAAATAATTTAAGTATCATTTTTTTCTATATATTCTTTTATATGACAAAAGCCGAAAGTGTAAAAAGCTATATGCAAGTGTTTTGAAATTAAAACAAATTAACAAATGCAAATGTTTAAGATTTAGGGTTTTAAGGTCATATACTATAGCTTGAGACTAATATGGAAAGAGCATTGCTGGTACCCCCCCCCCCCCTCCCGGCCGCTTATATCCTCAGTATCGGAATATTTTCTTACAGTTTTCAAATAAAGTCATCGGACTTTTGTGTGATGCCTGAAATCCTGTCGACTATGGATTTCTTTATAAAACAGGTAGTAATGTAACTATATTTTATTATTTGCGTTGTTGTCGCTGTACATTAATTCTCGTACAAGAGGAATTTTAATACCGTTCATTCTGACGTTGTGTTCAGAATGTGAGTTTTACAAAACTAGTGAAAATAAGTTGCTGGTCATTCTTAAATTTTTCCGCTATAAAGTAAATAATTAATAAAATTTCAATGTTGTATCTATATCACCTTTTAGATCTTGCATATTCCAAGATTTTTATACTCGTACCGTGAACGTGACTGTGTTCAATAAATGATCATGACGTTGTAGATATAAATAACGCCATAAACGCAACATTTTAGCAGCATAAAAGAAAACTTTGAAATTATTTAGTAAAAAATCTAGCGAAAAGACATATTGATTTTTAAAAAAAAATAGTTTTGATTTTACCTCATCTTCATATTTTGAAATTCATGACTTATTCGTCTATGTTTTTAAAAAATTATTCAATCTTTTTAAAAGAAACTATTTTTCACAAAATTGGCTTAAAATGTCATTTTCCCATACATTTCAATAGTATAAAGCGTTAAAAAGTACTAAAAACAATACCACGTTTACAGTACTATAGCATTAAAACTACGTAGGCAAATTTAATAAAAATTGCAGATAATACGCTGTGAATTCTAAGAAACATTATATCAAATTTTCAGGATATGTTTTCTCGTAAGAATTTTTATGCACTAAACCCGCGACCTACCTTAAGGATGGGAAATCGACGGTACTGGTGCGACCTATATCCGAACTCGTCAGCCTGGTGAATTAACTGTGCGCCATATATTTGCCTGGTGAATTGACTGTGTATCTCAGTTTCAATATACATGTACAATTCTAGTCAGTTAACGTACATTATTTTTACATTTTGTACCTAGTCAAGAGATGATAGTGTTTTGTATTCTACTCATTTCATTGTTAGTCTGTCATTTGGTTATTTAGTCTAACTGAATTGAACTCATGCATGCAAGTTGTCTGAATATGACCGTTTGAACTAGTTCTTAGTGATAGCATAATGGCTCATTTATTTGTGAATTTGTGTGAAAATGGAGATATTTACAGTATCTGGCGCGGAGTGTAGTGGAACAAGTTATCTAATTTGGTACTTCTGCATCCTGTGTGAGAGTTATCGTTCGTTGTGTGAAAAAGGCGCAAAGAATGCACGCTTGTTTTTGTTCAACCATGTGAATGTGAACATGATCGCTGAGAAAGTTGGTCAAGCACCTCGTTGTAAGTGCATTATCATACTATCATATTGTTTGCTAACGTTAGGCATATTGATAGGTGATATTTTACCAAGTTGACTCTTTTAAAGCCTGTATTCATGGACAGTTCGAATTTCCTCAACCTTTGTTTTGGTATTTTCTAAAGTTTATAACTCTGTATCTCGTGACTTTAATTTTAATTACATAGTATTTGATGTAAATGTATGTGAGAATGTAAGAACTTATTAGTGTTTTGTTTATTATAGTTCTTACGGCGAACTTATGCTGAAATAAAGACCGTAAACTAGCTGCCGAGTGTTTTGTGGTAAATACAGGGGCAGTATACCAATTACTTGTCAATCAATCAATTATTAATCAATCATTCAAATCAGATATCAATCATGTCAATAAACATTGAGCGTAAGAATATGTGTTGCACTCGTCCAGTTGTGTTGAGGTGTGACAGAATACGCAAACATTAAGAATTCCAACCACAATAAGGCTGAAGTGGACACTATCCCCAACAGGCAGTCATCACCATATAGGTAAAACAAAGACTTCATCACTGCGACATTGGTTGATGCGGACGCTGTACCCAAACGGTAGTCTTTGCAGAATACGCAATCATACAGTATTCACTAATGTAACACAAGTAGATGAGGGAAGAGGAGGGTGGGTGGAAAAAATTAATTCATTGCAACAACTCCACTATATAAAATTTCCCATGTCCTTACCTAGTTATCGATTTATCAAGAAAGAAGAGAAGGAAACAAGAAAATATTAGACTATTTGCGATGGGACCTAATTTTTCCGGAATGCTAGGTTGTGACTAAGGGTGAATATAATTATATATCTGAAAGGACTTAAGATATCCGGAATGGATGGACATAGGGTTACTGAAATCAAATCACTTATCCGAGTCCAGGCTCGTATAAACAGTTTTATTTATGAAGTAAAAATTTCAACATAAATAGCAATTTAGAATGTTCAAGTAACATGTACCTTTAATATATATATATATATATATATATATATATATATATATATATATATATATATATATATATATATATATATATATATATATATATATCCAAAAATGAAAGAAATATCACAGTGTCCGGTAATTAATATTAGAAAAAAAATTGACAAGGCAACAATGTTAGTAAAACGTAAGCGCTTTCTTCATTATTTCTTCAGACGTTTTACAATTAAAAAAATGTGACGTAATAACGTTACCTGTTGATAACGTCAAAAACAATGCAATGACGTCACAATGCTTATAGAGGAAACAATTATAGAGTCAAAGTAAAATAACATAATTCATAGTGTTATAAGTAATTGAGTCATGAGACAGTCTATATCAAACTATTTAGGATGGTTTAAAAATCTTGATAAAATGTTTTTCTTTTTCCCGTCTTTCTAAAACGTTCTCTGTTTTGAGTTTATAAAAGGGATAAACTGTGAATTGTCCCTGTCCACAAACAGCAAGATGTTCACTGAGTTTTATCTTTCTGTACTCGGGTTGGTTGATATGCTGTCTGTGTATTCGTATCCGTGTGCGAAGGGCGGTTCCGGTTTCTCCTATGTATAATTCTCCGCATCCAGCGCATGATATACAATAAATCAGGTTTTTTGATGCACAGGTCATATCTGCATATACGGTAAATTTCTGGTTTCCGAGTGTAAAAGTACTCCCCTCTTTAATATGTCGGCATGTTCCACAACGTGAATCCGAGCATGTATTGACCGTGTATGAATTCCGTTGTTGAAATGAAGATTTGCACAATATTCTCCGGAGGTTTTTAGGTTGTCTTTTACTGTTGATGAATTTATATTTTCCAGCACTTTGGACATTTTCTCATCAGTCTGTAAAAGGTTGTTGAAGTGACGCACTGTAGGAGTAATATTCCTGTTCTTCGGATTGTAGGTTGTTACAAGCGGTAATATTGAGTTATCCGGGTTGTCAATTTTGAGGAATTAATCAGCGTTTCTCTGTCGATTTCTTTGGCCTTTTTTATCCCGTCCTCAATGATTCCGGAAGGATAACATTGTTCAAGTAAATATTTTTTCAATTCATTTAGACGTTCATCTCTTGTTTTCTCGTCGCTAACTATTGTGCAAACTCTTCTAGCTAAATTGTACGGGATCGAGCGTTTCGTATGGCTAGGATGACAGGAACTGAAATGAAGATATTGATGGGTGTCCGTCGGTTTGTAGTATATGTCTGTCGAAAGACATTCTCCATCTTTTTTAATTAGGACGTCCAAAAATGGAATACTTTGTAGACTTTCTTCCATTGTGAAGGTGATATCAGGATCTAGATCATTCATAATATTTAGCTGTTAGATTCGCATCGCTGTCATTCCAAATTATAAAACAATCATCGAGGTATCTTTTCCAATTGTTCTTTATATTTTCTGTAGTTTGTTGGTCAAAGTACCGAGTTGCGCTTTCATACATCTTTCAGAATGAGGGATTGCTTCTATTGGTCTGCTTTCATTTTGTGTTTCAAGAAACGATTTTAGCAAATTTATTATCTCCATTATTACGTCATAATACCGCTCTTGACGTCAAAAAGTCAAAAATATATTGCACATTGTTTTGTTTTAAAAATGAAGTTGAACGGCATAAATTTATGGCAAGTCATCAGAAAAAATGTAAATATAAGAAATGAAAATATAAGGAAGAATTTAAACTTTTGAAGATCGATGAGGTATATGACCTACAACTTCACGCCAGCATATTTATCATGAAGCGCTAACGCTAATTCATTTCCTAAGATAAGTCACTCCTGAAATTTGTCATATCGAGGATTTTTGAGAAGTATATTTTGGATAAAAACTCATAAAGTGTAATTCAAAATAGCAAAGAAAATAAGGGGTCAGTGTGCATCCTACTGATCTACGGTACATTTAATTTGACCTTTTTGCACTTAAATTTCATCTCTTTGGTTAATTACTTTAACCGTTATTACATTTGATTAGATGTAAGCATGGCAATAAATGAAATCTTTTTTTTTTACGTAAAATAGTTTGAATAATATTTATCAATATTTACATTCGCTGTGTTTTTCTACTAAGCCAACTGTAAAATTGATTTGAAAATTATTTTCGTGCATACTCACGCGTAGAAATATACACCAAGAAACGTGCGTTACTCTGATGTCACAATGAGACTGCAGCGACGTTAAAAAATTATAACAATATAGGGCAACGAGAAATTCAAATATTGAGTATATTTAGGTGCTTCCAAACATGTAAAATGTAAATATAAGGAATGTTTAGTTTAGTGTGAATTATTGGTGTGAGAATCACACAGACTTGCACGTAGGCATATTTTGCATGAAGCGCTAGCGCTTTTAATTATATTATAAATATTAATTTTTTTCAGTAGTTTTGAAGTAAAAGCTTCTGCGTGAACTTTTCTAAAAAGCTAACGAGTGACTTACCTTAACGTAGGACCACGTCGTATGACAACATTACTAGTGAATGTGTTTACCCTGTGCTAGATCCATTATGGCGTCATAATTGATTCATTGTCACTTTTCCCCGTACTTTTCGGCTTCAATAGAAATGGTAGAAAATATATTCACATAATTCAATTTAAGGGGGCCGACTATAGTTTCCATTGCACAATATTTCGCGCATCATAGTGTAAAGCGTAAAGCGTATTTACTGTTTTAATTCAACTTTCTTCGCTTAATTATCAAAAAGAAACAAAATTAAGAAATTATAGGTATAAAAATGTAAGTACAATTTGTTATAACTGATTTTTAACCGATTTTGCAAATGATAGGCAGGTTGAAATCGTTGTAGTGTGTTTTTGACGTTATGATAATCTGTAGCTTTTCAAGAAAGAGGTGATAAAAATATTATTTAAGAAAAAGTAATTAATATACGCTCTTGAAATTTAAAACATAGAAATTTGAGAATATCTCCAATATTTTTATTATGTTTTCATGTGGATTCATTGTGTACGTCATATTTTGTAATTTCTATAAAAATAGTAAAATTTGCTAATTTTTGGCATTTTGAGATGCCCCCTCTGGTTACAAGACGGTAGAATTTTGTGTTTCTTACATATATTGTATAATATTGTATAAGTCATCAAATTATATACAATTATGGACTCTTTTTTGGTGTTGAATATGGTTTGTTATTCACCAGAAAAATATTCATATTGACCGACACGAAGCCGAGGTCAATATGGATATTTTTCTGGTGAATAACAAACCATATTCAACACCAAAAGAGTACATAATTGTTTTATTATATAGTCGGGATTTGAATGCATAAAACATTGAAGGCTGTATGACGACACCATTTTCATTTGCGATCTTCCATTGTTGTTAATAAAAAAAAAAAATCCAGATTACTGTTTGTAGCCTCTGTGTTTTCCTTTCCGAGTTTCGCTATGTGTAAGACGTCCAAATGTTAAAAAAATAATCCTGAAATAGGTTTGAATAATTGTTTTCCTGCTCAGATACGTAGCTCGCTGCGGCCGTTGCAACCATTGTTTACAACGTTGATCGATATTTTGATTTTGACGTCACAATGCCGCTGCACGCGCATTGACCCTCCGGTGAATACGGCCTAAAATCCGGTGAATATGTAGTGTTTTGAACTGTTTGCGTTTGTATAGATTATATAGGGACTATAAATAGACTATATAATAATAATTATTATAGTTTGAACAAAATGTCTATTGTAGTATTTGTATAATTTGTTTTAAAGTGCTAAAAATTGGCATTTCCCTTTATGATCCTATTATAAATGCACCTGTATTTTAAAGGCCGAGGTTTTCAACCGTACGGTTTTCCTCAGGTAAGTTTGGGGTGGGGTGGAGCTTAATCGAAGCGGCTGAGAAGCCCCGAGGGAACGACGCTGGCTTGTGTATACTACCTATATACACAGGATGTTACCTGAGTGTATTACCTGTATGCGTTTTCCTACGACTTTTTATTTCGCGTTACAGAGAACCAAAAAGAGACCATCATATGCATGGACCTGACCACACTCATTAATTAAAATGCGAAATAAAGCATTTTTTGTTGCAGACAGAATCTTTCCCAATTTCTTTCTTTTAAAATAATTGAGATTTTCAATAATTCGACATTTTTTTTAGATACAGTGTGTTTTTTAATGAAGTGTTATAACGAAAATACATTTATCACCAAAATCTGTCGTTGTAATCTGGCGACAAAAAGGGAAGTAATTCAAATTGCATATCGTCTGCTCAAAAAGAAAGAAGAAAGTGAATCATAAAACAGTCTTTCGGTAAATAACAATAAAACTAAGAAACGATGTTTTGAGAATAAAATGTTGAAGTAGAAATATTATTGTCTAAATATATATCTTTTTAAGATAAAACCTTGTTGATTTTTATTTAGAAAACAGTACAGAATTGTCTTATAAACATGAACAATGTTACAATGCTGTCTTATTTGTTAAAAAAAAATATGATACTAGCTTCAAACGCTGGTCAGGTTATTTTGTTAATTAATGGAGGAATAAATGTAAATTAACTCATGTTTTGACACGGAAATTAAAATTATCGACTGTAATCGCGATATGAAATCCCCCATTTAAAATTAAATTTATATTATATATTAAATTAATTTATTAATTATTTGATAGTTTGATTATATTCCAGGCATATTCTTATTAATTGAAAGAAAGAAAAAAACGATTTGATTGCTTCTTTATCACGTCGGGATGTGCGGTAGGCATCAAAATACTGAAAGTTAATTCGATGGTTGGTACTATCTAAAGACAAGGTACACAAGATATAAAAAACAGCAGCAAACTAAATGTCAATCAAATCAAAGTATCCAATCCCAGGCTTATTTCAGATGATTGACAGGGGTTCTAAGACCAGGTAAATTTTAAGGAGGTGCTTATTTCCTCCCCCTTTAAGACGGTCCCTCAAAAATACCTGTACGGTAGATTGTCCCCAAACTTTGCATGTACACTGAAATTAATGTAAATTATATATGGTATAAAAAGGAAGAGTTTCGCTATTGTAGTTTTCACACAATAAAACTATAGTCGGTCCCCTTAATATTATGCCGAAAAAAATCTTAATTAATTTTTTTTGTTTTGTTTTAATGCTTAATGAAATATGTTTTTTGAAATAGAGAAACCTGTAGGCACCTTTCAATTAATAGATCTTGACCTTAATTAAGTTAACAAATCCAAGACCATCTTGTGTAATGAAATAACAATGTATAAAGCTTACTGTATTTATGTAAATGGTATGTACATGTATTTATTTTGTAGGAATGCAAAAATCCTAAAAAAAATCTTCAGTTGCCAACTAAATAGTTGTAATTGTTTATGAAATGTGTCAAAGATGTACATGTTGTAGATCGTGTGATCGTGTGTACATTCTGTGATATCTATCATTCCTTTTCATAATTATTTGTCACTTATTCATATTCTTGGAGTTTGATTACAATTGATTACAAATTAATTTTTATTCTATTATATACATGTACGATCTTTTTAAATTAAAATTACAATTTTTGATAGACATTTATAATATGAAAGAAACCCCAAAGAGTCAATTAATAATTAAATCCCGTGTAAGTGCAAAAAGGTCAAGAATATAATGATTCATTCATTATCTCTCATTAGTTAGAGGGGAACGGTATATATTTTAATCACTTTTTGTAATCATTTAGATATATTCTTTATCAAATTAAAAATTGAAAACATTGTGACAAAGACCTCTGAAAAATATTTACAAATTTAGGGTGGACAATTGACGTGAAATTCAAATATATAGAGTTCATTCGCCTATAGTTTTTAAAAAGTGGACTTATCTTTTATTGCAATTGAATAAAAAAATTATACTCGGTAAATATTGTTTAAAACTATTCAATTATTAAACAATAAAATCTACGATGTTTAAAAAAATAATTTTTTGATTTTTTCTTTGCATGACAAGTACCCCTGAAAATTACTGAAATTTTTTTGAAGGCGTAAATTGTAATTACATGACTGTATCATTCCTTGTTTAACTGCCTGCACTACATTTAATAACAAAGAACATGTCATGAGCTTTTGACTGATTGATAAGCAGGTGCTAATTTATCATTATGAAAAGTTTGAAAATCTTGTGACAAAGACTTTTCCGACATAGGTTCTACCTCAAGTATACAGTTAATTAAGACAAACCACTTAGTTTAAATTCAATCAATGAGAGAACTGATCATTTTAGCAAAAGAAGGAAGGTGTTTAAAAATGTTACTTGTTATGTTGCCCAGTAATAGCAATTTTGAAAAGAGATGTGTTTTTAATTAAGCAATTTGCTGTCAAAGACTTCTGATTTGCACTTTGAAGAATAGTGAATATTTGAACAATAAAATAATCATTTATACCTAATATATGATTTACTTTAATAAAAAGAAGGCACTCATTCTCTTTCCACCTTGAATAAACGTCTCCCCGTAGACGGAAGATTTGGATTTAATGGTCGCCATGCTTATTTTTGGAAAAGATATTTATATCAACCCATTCTGTTGCCAAGATTTGACCACTTCTGACAAATAAACCGTTCTTTTTATAAAATAACTTACATGTAAATTAATTTAAAATTCAGAAAAATCATTAAGCTTTTGTGGCAGAGCGCTATGGAAGGGGTCACGTGTCCGCCTATATCACGTGATTCGCGCATGAGCAGTACGGTGGTTGATGTGCATTAAAATTAGGGAGGCATATTTAAAAAATAATCAACAGTGAAACCAAACATGTTTTTTTTATGGGGGTTATTCAATTAGTTCGCGAACTTTTTGATCACCCTTCTTATTAGTGATCTTTTTGTTTAAATTATTATTCAGGAAGACAGCTCAATTTCTGGAGGGTCTAGAAGCAAATTCTTTGCCAAAACAATTGAAGGGTTTTTGAGAGGAAGAAACCAGGGTCAGGAATCCACTACATTAAATCTCTTTACACCTTGTAGAGTTAAAGTGTGTTGGGGATAATCAGAAAGTTTTGGTTTTGTCACACCAGCAATATATGCGTCAGATCTGTAACCCTTTGACTTTGTTCAATTTTCCAAACTTGAAAATCACACTTTTCAGAAAAAAAGAGTCCAGGAAATCATAGAATCTGCTATATTCCAGAATATTAAGTGGCATTCAAGAAAATAAAACTAAAAATTCGATAAAAAATTTACAGATATGTGTTTTAATTAAAAAAATAATATTTCAGTTAAATCAATAAGACTAAATTATTAAAAAAACGTTTTTTTTGTTCTTTCTGAGCAGGGAGGATATTATTTATTGAACAGTTCTCTTATGGAAAATCAAAGTTTTCAAACTTATCACTATAGTGTCCTAGTTACATTGTTTTACTATAGTAAATCAAGGAATCGAAATGTTCACTATAGAAAATCAACATTTTCAAAGTTATCACTATGGTAAATCAAAGTTTATACCATAGTAAATCAAAATTTTCATAGAAAACACCATCATGGTAAATGAAAGTTTTTATAGTCATCACTTAATTTAGTGAATCAGAGTGTCAAATTTATCAATAAAGTAAATCAATATTTTCAAAGTATCAAAGTTATCACCATAGTCAACTAAAGTTAAATCAATTGAATATAATATCTTTTATTCGGGTTACAACACCTGTCCAAACTCCTTTTAAAGATTATTTTAGTCATAATACTATGATAATAATTTTGAGATGATCCACATCTTTGACACATTTTATACACAATTTGCCAAATTATCTTAATTGTCTAAAAACTTTAAGGTTTATTTTTAGTCTTAATACTGGGTGTGTGACTTTTATATTTTATTAGCTCACCTGAGCAGAAGGCTCAAATGAGCTATTCGGATCACATTTTGTCCGTCTGTCCGTCTCTCTGTTTGTCTGTCTGTCCGTCCGTCTGTAAACTTTTCATATTTTTGACTTCTTCTCAAGAACTAATGGGCCAATTTTGACCAAACTAGGTTTAAAACATCTTTGGGTGAAGGAAAATTTAAATTATTAAAATAAAGGGCCAAGATCCCCTTAGGGGAGATAACCAAGAAAAGACAAAAAATAGGATGGGATTATTAAAAAATCTTCTTCTCAAGAACCACTGGGCTAGAAAAGCTGAAATTTATGTGAAAACATACTTTGGTGGTGTAAATTCAAAAATGTCCAATTCATGACCCCCAGGGGTTTGGGTGGGGCCACAATGGGGAATCAAAGAAACATTTGAAAATTTTTTGAAAATACTCTTCTCAAGAACCAATGAGCCAAAAAACTGAAAATTATATGACACTAACTTTTCTATTGTCAACTTCCCTTACTTTGCAGCAATATACCTTCATCACCTGCATACGGAGATTATATATCTCAGTTGATTCGATACGCAATAGCATGCTCTACGTATGAACAATTTCTTAAACGAGGTAACCTATTGACAAGCAAGTTGATGAAACAAGAATATCAGCAGTCTCGTTTAAAGTCATCATTTCGTAAGTTCTATGGTCGATACAATGACCTTGTCAGCAAATACAGTTAATCATTGAGTCAAATGCTGACTGACGTTTTTCATAGGCTACCAATTGTTAGTTCACTTTGATACACTGAATTGACGATGGATTTTTCCGTTATTTCCTTATCATGACAAGGAGCAAACGGAGGGTGTGACCGGTCGGCAGGGGATGCTCACTCCTCCATGGTACCTGATCCTACCTCTGATGTTTCGGAGGTCCGTGCTTGCTCTGCTCTTATTTTGTATATTGTTTAATGGACGTTGAGATTGAATACTGTTCGTTATTTCCATATCCTTCATGGAAGCATCCTGGGGTGGTAAAGATTCTAAATTGTACAAATCATGACCCCTATGGGTTGGGCGAGGCCACAATGCGGAATCAAAGTTTTATATAGAAATATATTGGAAAAATCTTTAGATATCTTCTTCTGAAGAACCACTGGGACAGGAAAGCTGAACTTATATGGAAACATTCTAAGGTGATGTAGATTCTAAATTGATCAAATGATGACCCCTGGGGGTAGGGCGGGTCCACAATGGGGAATCAAAGTTTTATATAGAAATATATAGGAAAAATCTTTAAAAATCTTCTTATCAAGAACCACCTGCCCAGAAAACTGAAACTTATGTTAAAGCATCCTGGGATAGTGTAGATTTCAAATTGTCTAAATTACGATCAGTGGGTAGGATGGGGTGACAATATGTATTACAAGGGGAATTATTGTAAAGAACAGAATGGTCAAAGCTTCTCAGGTGAGCGATGTGGCCCAAGGGCTTCTTGTTTTTAGAGCTGTAGCATTTTTGGAATATTTAACCACAAATCAGAACAACCTACATTGAATTGTGGTAGTTTGTTGGATGTATAAATGTTTTATATATTTTTGGGCATACTAATTTGTCATTTATTTAAAAATAAATGAATTACAATTTTAATTCATCAACAATTAGTTGAGTTTTCTTGTTTCAAACTGAGCACTTTTATAGCAGTTATCAATAAAGGATTTTCCTCAATTTGATCGTTTATCTTTTCGAACTTTGGAAGTAGTACATATTGTTTCTACATATAAATAGGTTATCGATGGTGCAGAGTATTTAGATGTGAAATAATTGCTGCATTATCTATCACAGTTAAGAAGATCATTTGTGGACCTCTACCATTGGTAACTTGTAAGTCTATTTCATTTGTTTGTATGTTAATAAGGGTGTGCTGAATTTTATTGATATATTTTATTTTTTTTTTCTGTTCTTTTTAACCATTGTTGTAATTTTAGTTTTTTTTTCTATTTTGTATGACCTGTCACGTAGCCTCATGGTAGGGCGTTCGCTACGATATGGGGGGTGAGTGGGTGGGGGTGATTGGGTGGGGATGCCGGGTTCAATTCTTGTCCCTGCGCCGTGTCAGATTTAAGGCGTAATAATATTCCTTACTGAAGCGAGCGGCATTCATAGTGAAAATCGACGGTCTTTCGGATGAGACCTAAATAACCGAGATTGTCACCGTAGTTGTTGACACGAAAAGAATAGTAACTGCTAAATCTCCGCAAGTGTCTAGCTCTAAAATTAATGCTTTTGTTGGCATTGAGTGACTTTTTAATATGTGAAAAAAATCCGCAAATGGGACGCTGATCAACATACAATTAAATACATTTTTTCAAAAACCATAATTACTATTTTATTCATCTTGTATGTGTGTATGTTTTTCTACTCATAGCTGAACAGAGAAACGAACAAAAGGACAGGACAAAAAGTATTCATATATACTGTAGATCACTAAATTTTCACGACACCTTCTTTTGCGAAATAGTCATTGACTCTTCATAAGCAAGACAAACTTTTCACGAATTGTGGTTATTGCTCTACATAATCCTAAAGAACACTATAATAGTATTAAACAACTGAAATTTCGCGTACACGGTCTCACTGTAAGAAAGAACCTAATAGTATTACGTGATTGTTCATTTCTCGCAAAAAAAAAAAAAAACAAATAGTACCATAACACCTTTTCTCCGTTAAATGATTACTATTGAACCATATCGTTTTGTTTGTATTTTAATTTTTTATTCTGATTTTTATTTTTTGGTTTCTGTCAATGCTCACTAATAGGGAATACGAATCAGAAAATGTCAACCTCAACTGAGAAGGATCAATGTGATCATGGAACAATGGACATTAAAAGTAAGTCATTAATAGGATAACTTTTTTTTAATTTTACATTTCACAATTCATTAATAATCATTTAAAATTAGCTTGATTTTAGAATGAAGGGAATGATATAATAATTGTATAATTTGATAATTTACTTTTGAAACAGTATAGTTTTAATTGAGTCAAAGTTTCGCAAATTCTATGGTATACATGTATACAATGTACGTGTTATCAAATACAATCTTTCATTTATCTAATTGAATACTGAAGATTGTCACACAATTTGCATTGCCATGGCTTTCACACTATTGTTAACGGGTACTTCCATTTGCCCTATCATAACATTGATCACTGTTACAACGCACTTTCAAATATTACGCACTTAGAAAATAGTTTTTCGAAGTGCGTTAAATTTTGGACCAAATCAACGCACTTTGAAAAAAAAGTATGACTCGGTCAATATTCTTGCAAATCTTAGGTATAATGAATAAATGAAACTGTTTGGGAATTCTTTGGTAATGAGGTCACTTCAGTATATGAAAGTGAACAATTTTGATTTTTTCATACTTTGAATTATCTTTTACATACAAATATTTTTCTGTACCTAATTTTTTCCAGTTGGCATGCATTTTATGTAAACTTTCAAAGTCATACCAGTGTATATTTGGGTGTAGCATATATAGGCATCTGTACCAGGAGGGGGATTAGGCACACAAATGTTTTGCAAAGATACACATAATATAGGCATTGAAAATAGGAACTTACCTTGGGGGTAGTGTCCACTTTCAATTTGCTACCGACAGTTATATACAATGTATAAGAAAAAAGAGTTGGGCCTAGGGACATTCTACTCATCGTCTCCTTGTTTTCAATGAGGTTAAATGAAGACATGTTAATGAAACAGTTTTTCGCGAGATATAGTTACTACAAATTGATTCTATTTAGTACTAAAATCTAAGTAAAGATGTTTTATACGTATTTTTCAAAGTGCGTTAAATGTCCCCATGGTAAAAATTGTATATGTACACTCTTAATGCATTTTGATTTTTTTTTTTCAAAGTGCATTGATTTTGTCCCAATATTAACGCACTTTGAAAAATTTTTCAAAGTGCAATTTTTTTTCAAAGTGCGTTGCCACAGAGCATGCAGTGCTGATCAACAAGGAATGCTAATTTTTCCATTTGACCAATCCGACCTCAGGTGCTTTAATGTAATGGTTTCATTTAAGATAAGCTTTCAAAGATACCGATTTCCAAAAGAAAAGGAGTAACATTCAATAGACTTTACAAAACAATGTCTCATTAATTAATGTTTCTAATATGTACTTAATATATAGGAAATGTAGGAAGAACCTACATCTATATGTAGGATCAACTCTTTCGTTTGGTTTAATTTTGTTTCGTTGTTTCGTTTTCATGTCCTTAAAGCTTATAAAGATTTATAAAAAAAATAATGCATCTGTAATTTTAGTTCGGATTCTCGCTATATCTTATACCTCTTTATGAAAAGCCCGACCTAGTCACTGTTCAGCAAATATAATCAGTCGACAACACTCAGTAAATAACAAAAAAATTCAAATGTCCAATGCAGGAAAGTAAGATACAAAAGAAACAATTATAGTTGTAAAGGCCAGTGCAGTATAAAAGCATACTCGGATATACAGAACAAGATACATGTAAAATGTTAAGATATTAAAGAGATGATTTATTGCTGATTGACAACATCTACATGTATGCTGTATTGAGTTTTACTAAAGGTCGTAAATTTTGCCGTAGACGTAGAAGTGAAGATAGACTCTACGACTGAATTTACGTGAGCGTAGAAGGCGTTTTACTCAAGGTCGTATCTACGTTATCTACGTTCGTAAACGTAGATCGTGACGTAACTTTCCACGTGCACGTAGTTTACGACTGGAACTCTTCAAAAAAGAAGTTGAAAAGTGATTAGCAATGTATGTTGCGCATACCCAATGCTACTTCCGTGTTCGTCTGCAATACTAGAGGAGAAAATGAAGAAAAAGACTCCATAAGCCGAGTTGGAATGATCTCGAGATGGAGGTTTTATTTGAGGCCTGCGCTTTGTTAGTAAAAGTCATCTGTGGTCAGCTGTTTTCCGGGTTTACCACGGATTCAAAGAAAAAATCCTGGGAGGCAATTACGAACAAGTAAGTTATAAACTATCGTAATTATTTGACCTTCTAAAAGCGTAATCTCTCTCTCTCTCTCTCTCTCTCTCTCTCTCTCTCTCTCTCTCTCTCTGAACTTTTAATGCGACTCTTTTGTGTTATTTGAGAGAAAAAATTATTGTTTTTATTTAAGCCCCCTTTTGCTACTGGGATGGACACAATTTTTATAATTGGAGTCTATCACAGAGCTTAAATGCACTTGATTACTTTGTAAAACGATTACGATGTACAATGTATTTCAACATGCTGATATCTTTCCTAGAAGCTTTAATCGGGGTTATGTGTAATAATTATAACTTTCATACTGAAGACTTGTCATCCTTTGAAGTGTAAGCATAGATGTGTTTTGATATGTACATCTTTTGTGAATTATTTACTAAGCTAAATATTGATAATGTTAATAGTCATCCTGGAATATACTTTGAAGGCTTTGACACATTGACAATACTGCTAACGTGGTTATATTGACGAGTTGAAAAATTGACTATTTTTTGTTTTTGAAAATTGACGATTGTTAATTTTGACGTAATATTTAATCAAGATGTATATGTATCTTTGAATTCACGGGAATAAAAAGGCAAAATTCATCAAAATTTTAATTTTTTTACAGACCATCTACAATGTGTAAGATTGTACAATCTTTAGTGTGTAAGATTTGATTAAATGAATTGCCTTCTTGTAATTTGTTTTCATTTGAAGTGGTCAATTGCCTGAGGTGACAAATTAGATCAAACACGACGTGATAATTACGCAAGGTTATTACGCATGAAGCATCTGAAACACTAGTTTAGATTCAATGATTTAAAAAAATGTTATTATATTTTACTGTGTTTTCATAACTTATCACAAAGGAAATTAACAATCACTTTGATCTAGTTTTAATATGCGCGTAGGGAAAACCCGAGAAAATTAAGCGGTAATGTTGTACAATGGTCAATGTCTGTTGTGACGCTATATATATATGATATGAAGTTTGACGGGTGTACATTTTGACGAGAAAAGAAAAATCGTTAATGTAGTCAAAATTAGGACACTGTCAAAATTTCCACGTTTACAGTATTTGTGGTTTAATTAATCTGAATGTCATGGTGCAAAAATTTATTTCTATAGTAGCCAATTAGTGTCATTAAGCGTTTTTATATTGTTCCTATTTATCCTCATTGATTTCTTTTTAAATTTAAAGAAACAGTTAAAAATTAGTAAGTCAAGACATTTTGTTTGGCATTTAATGCGTTTATTTGTAAATTTTGTTTATAATACTTTTACAAAGTGCATGTACACACACATACAACACTCACCAGAGTTGTTGCCTATGTATCGTATGTTGGGTCAGCTATTTGCACGGAGGCTAGACCAGGGTGTTCTTACAAGACAGAACTGTAGTTCTACAATGTTGACACATCATTAAAATATATCATGATTTAAATATGATATGAACATGGTGTAATGTGTGTATGTACTTTCAATATGATTAAATTTAATGAGATATGTATGTGTGTTGTGTTTGTCTATTTGTTTTCGATGCACTGCATGCACACATGAATTAATGCTTCGCTACAGCCTACATGTACACCCATACGCATGGCCTCTCCATAATATATTTCTGTTGTGCCACTTCAAAATTGGCTATTTTGACAAAAATTATAACCATTATTCCATAATACGTAAAATGTATCTTTTACATTAATCAATAGGTATAATACAAATTAAGTAGTATTAAGCAACTGTATCTTGTACCAGATCAGAGCTTTCTGTGAAAAGAGAAAGAATAGATGCGTACAAGGCGAGGACAATGCCCCGCTTTGAGAAAAAAAAAACATTTCTCAATTCTTAAAGTTGTATTTTTAAAAATGTTACTGTTATATCACTTTCCACAAATTTTATCCTGTTTTTCATTAATATAATATTTTATCTAAAATTTATTTTTCACTCAAGTTTTTATGAAATAACAAAAAAGAAAAAGCTTCACGTTCGAATTCTCTCCATAGCTCAGGGTTTGGTCCAAGACCGTGACCGCTTTAACCACTACGTTATGAAGTTACGTGCAATATCGACGTTTGCCAGTGTTATTTAAATGAAAGAGTTTGTTGAAGCGTACTTTTTTTTCAAAAATTTTGGATTTTCATATAGAATGGGTTGGGATTCCATTTTTTGGACGAATGGAATAGATTTCACATTTATGTTTCCATCTTTAAAGCGTTAATGAAAAATTGATACTTGACCCATTCATGTTTAAAATTCATTTTTTATAGCTCTTATGAACTCATTTTCACTAAATATGCTTAACTGTCAACTTTGAAATAAAGATCATCATATAAAAAGTCGTTCAGTAAACTTTCTCTCTGAAAGTATGAATAATTTCATGGACAGGTGCAAATTTATTACTGATTTGGGAACTCTCCAAGGGGGCACAATATTTCATCAACTTCCATATTGTTTATATTTGTGATGGAAGTACCTGCAGCTGTGAAGGAATTTAAGGGGACCTTTTCATTATGGGTCATAAATAGGCATCAACTTCATTGATCAATTCTAGTACATAGAACTCTCCTAGGAAATCTGTATTTAGTCCAACACTTCTGGTGGTGTACTACTGTAATACACGTTCTATAAGAAATGCTCGTCGAAGAAACAAACTGATGCCATTTTTGTAAAGCTATGTGCGTTTCTACGACTTCTACAGGGAACCCTTTGATTTTCCGTAAATCTACGCTAAAACGATACGAGTTTATTGTTAAAGGCAAAATCGGCGTAAGTTACGGCTACGTCTACGCTTACGTCTACATTTTGACTTTAGTAAAACTGGTCTTCCAACAATCTTTCAACTTTCCCATGGGTATTAATTGCACTCAATTATTATTAGATTATTTTGTATTCATATGAGGCAGACTGTATTTGATAGAATGTACACGAGATGAAGAAGATATACTTGTTGTGGTCTTTAACTCGACATTAAGATATTTTTACAAACCCGTATCATTTTAAAATCGTTATTATAATTCAACCATCAACTTTATATATCAAAGTGATCTTTAAATAAACGTTTCCATAGAGTCTGACAAATATGTTTTACACTACTATAGTTCTTTTTGGGGGGAGGGTATTTCTTTATTGGTCCTTTCTCCATATAAAATATGAATAATAATCTATTATAATTTTCTAAATTATTTGGGACTTATTATCGGGAAAAAATAATTTACATAGGCGTAAACAATTCATAGTTGCCCACATAACTATGCCAATTGTTAGCAGACCACAATTTTTCCTAAACAGACCACATGTGATGATTTATTTATTTCTTGCAATAAACTTTGAAACATATTTGATATATTTCAATGTCAATTCCTATTTTTTAAACATGGAGCTTGCATAAATTCTTCAAAATCATTTCAGTGGAAAAGAGGGGAGAACCACGGGAGAAAGGATCTACGAAACCTAAAGTTCTCTACTACAAAAGTAAGTCACTGTAAAATTACACTACTAATCGAACGGATGTGATGAACTAATAAGATTCGTAATCAATTTAATCCCAAGCTTTGCGATTTAAGAAAACATAGGTAAAGTTAACATTCAAAAAACAGTGTAATCATTTATCATAAATTTAAAGATGCATAAAATTGAATGTATTGAACAAGAAATTCAATGAAACAATAAGGTAATATGTGACTTGGGTTCAGAGCAACATTGATTACTCAGAGCAAAAGACAATATTTTAAGCCTGAGGGGTAAAAATAATCAGTTTAGCAAAAATTATTATTAAATATCTAATCTTGTTGTCGCCCGCGTGGCGTAGTGGTTGGAGCGTCTCCTCTAGAGTCGTAGAGTAGAGAGTTGATCCTAATGTTGCTAGTTCGAGAGGGACGGTAAATAATACACAATCAGTCAATCCATGTATCTATGTAATTCCTCTGAAACACGCAGCACTGTTAAGGCTTACTATGAGAAATCGACGGACAATAAAAGTGCAAAAACGGAATGTTTTTTAAAACTGAATTTATTTTTATTCAGCTGTTCTATTATCACAGAACTTAAATACTAATGGAAATAGCATAGTATAACCTACTCTGTGCTCTTCGGAGTTTGGTCCCATCGATGGACAGTCACGTGATGAATGCATTGTAGGTACATGGAATGTATGTCAATAACAAATTTCAATATTGCAAGGGCATAACCTAGATGAAATTAAAAATTCAAACAATCAATTGTTTCTGCATACTTTGTAGTTTCTGGAAAGTGCTGCTGCTTTGAATAGAATTTGCGTTTTAATAGTTATAATTTCAAGTAAATAGGCTGATGTCGAAATATGTTTGACTTTTACCAAATATTTTGTATACTTATGAAGTCATGCCTTCGATTTAAAGAAAGCAGCAGCAATTTTCAAGTTAGAAAGAACATTTTAATCTTTATTTATATTATAAAAAATAGTCAAGATTTATTTAGTGTATGCCCTTGCGAAAAAGCGATTTTATGAGGCACGTCGATGTAAAATATACCTAACCGGAACATTAAAACACGACAGAATGATTTAACTACATTCTCTTGATAGTTGATGAATAATCGCACTTAACAAAGGATATATATTGGTATTATCAGCCTCTTAAAACTCGTAAATAATACTAGGAGACTTATTGTTCACAGAACAATAAGAGGTCTTTCCACCTTCTTTGAATTTCAATTTCATTTAATATTTATCTCTTTGAAATTAAATTTCATCCAAAAGAAACCAGGAATGGCTTAAAAGAAGAAAAATTTAATAAAATTTGGAGATGACCTTGACCTTTGACCTTCTAATTATATTCAAGGTCAAAGGTCAAGATTTATGAGTGTAATTAACCTCAGGTCTCTATGACGTATAGTTTTAAAGTTATAAGGTTTCATGGTAAGCACAAAAGAATTAAAGGGCAGTAACTCATTCAAGGAGTCACCAGATCCTTTCTCACTTGAACATAAAAGTTGTGCCTAAAGTCCCATAAGACATAAGTGAAGATTTCATGTCTTTACGATTTATTTAGGAGCAATAGCAATTACAAGGTTTTTCGCAAAAGGGGCAATAACTTTTAATAGGGTCAATCTTAAGGAACAAGAATGAAATCTTTGAAATAGGTTTAAGAGTACATATTAATGATGCTAAGACATTAAGTATATGTTAAAAGACAAAAAAAATATAAAAAGAGCTTAATTTCTCAATTTTTGAATGACCTTGACCTTTGACCTCTACATGAATTTTATAACCAAAGGTTAATGAATCTTATGCAGTTAGTCCCATGTCTTTACGACTTCTCATTTTGAAAATTTTTAATTATTTGTACAATTCAAAGATTTTCAGGGGCAATAACTCATTGAAGGGGTCACCAAATATTTTCGCAATGAATAGATTCCAGAGTCTTCTAAAGGAGTCGAAAACATTAGTGAAGGTCTCTGCGGTTTACAGTTTCGAAGTAGTAGCAATAACAAGGTTTTTCGCACAAAGGGCAATAACTTTTAATAGGGTCAATTTTAAGGGATACGAATAAAATCTTTAAAATAGTTTTAAAAGTGCATAATAATGATGCTAAGACAGTTTGTATATGTTAAAAGACAAAAAAAGATATAAAAAGAGCTTAATTTCTCAATTTTGG